>NW_014040758.1:0-1369 GCF_000143105.1 Grosmannia clavigera kw1407 | reverse complement strand
CCTGCGCCACTAGCACCGCTTCTAGTTCACGATGTGCATCTAATACGCTGTGCGTATACTGCGTACGGCTTGCGCGTAGCCTGCGTCGGTCCCCTTCCTGGGGCGGCGTTACAATTAAGTAGCGCCTAGGCTGTGAAAACGTTGTTGCTAATTAGCTATTATACCCTTTATAAGCAAAAGTGGTAACTTTGATTAAAGACTATAATAAGCTAATAGATCTAACCTGCGTAAGAAGCTATAAGGGCAACCTAATTAACTTTATTAAGACCTACCCTCTATAGTAGCAACTAATAAAACCTTTGCTAGAGACTCTTTAGCGGCTAGCTAACAAGACCTTAGCACCGCTAGCACTAGAGAAGCCTATGCCGGCTCTTAGACCTAGCCTGCTAAGGCTAAGTCTAGAGACATTAACATTATAAGATATCTAGAAGATTATAAACGTTTTGCTATATAATATTAAGCTTAACTTACAACTACTACTAGCCTAGATTAAGGCCTACTTTAAGATTATTAATAGCGCCCTCTATATTATTAAGGACAAAGACCGCCTACTTAAGGTACTAGATTAAGAGGAGCTTTTATAGCGCCTTTAAACTCTATATAAGTAGTAAGGCTACTACGGCGCTAGTATGCTTCTTAAGATAGCTAATGGCCGCTATTAGCATCTATATCTTCTAATATTAACTAGTTAAGTAAGTCTAACATACGCAAACTATTAAATTAATAAAACCTAGCTAAACCTAAAGACTACGCTAAAGCTAACGCCTCTAGCAGCTTTATTCTCCTAGTAAAGAGTCGACTTTACTAGCCCTCTAGCCTAAGAGAGAGAGACTTTAATCTACCTAGCCACTACCGTTAATTACGCGACCGGTTAGCTAGAGGTACGGCTATGCACGTTACCTTTTATAGTAAAGGCTTTAACGCTGCTAAAAACAATAATCTAGCGCTATAAAGCTCTAAAAGAGATTATAGTAACGGGCCTATAGCTAATTATAGACAACGGCACTGCCTTTTCAAAGACTAAAGTATATAGTGCCCGCTATAAGCAGCTAAGTATCGCTCTTTTGCCGATAGCCTTATACTAGCTATAAAGCAACGGGCGGATTAAACTGTAAGGGGCTGGTGTGCAATGCGTGGTCACGAAGGCTTAACTGGTTTGTACTGTTGTATTAAGACTTCAACTTAACGAACTATAGGAGATTAGTAGGCAAAGGCCTGCCAGCTAATATATACGTGGCTGGAAGATGCGGTGTAGCGCAAACCCAGTGGGGCGTGGCGCAGCTAAGTGGCTGTGCTAGTCCCGTGCAACGTGTTCAAGATAGTTCGTTAAGTCCGCCGCTTGGTAAAGCGACTGGTTGCCGAACCGGTG
>NW_014040760.1:0-2527 GCF_000143105.1 Grosmannia clavigera kw1407 | reverse complement strand
TGCCTGGGCCGACTAGTGCGCATCGGGCAGAACAGCAATGTGACGTGGTCGATCCTGAAGCAGGACGCCTCGTACTCCTGCCTGCAAGAAGAGCGGCTGTACGAGAAGTGGGCCAAGCAGCTCCTGGCTGCGCTGACCCTGCCGGAGCACCTGAGCGACACGGAGCGCCGAAGTGGTGGTGTACGAGGTGATGCGCCTGCACTGGGGCGCGCCCTTTAACCGCTACGCCTAGCGGCTGGACGTGCCGCACACGGCGGCCGACTACGAGGACGAGAAGATGGGCCGACTTGGAGCGATGCTGTCGCGCGTCGCACTCGGTCTTCTGGACGCAGACAATGGACCCGGGCTGGCGGAGCTGGTCAACACACGGCCGAGCGCGCTGCTGGCTCTGGCGACCGAACTGGAGGCAGAGGATGCGACGGTCGAGGCGATAGTGGGCGCGCTGCTGGCGGCGCAAGACGAGGGAGGAGTCGGCGAACTAGCCGAAGCAATGCGCCAACAGACCTTGGAGCCGAGCCCGAGCGAGAACGAGAGCGAGAGCGAGAGCGAGTCGGAGACAGAGGATGACGACGACGAAGACGACGGCGACGACGGTGACGAAGATGGCGGCGCAGAGGGGGAGCGGGGTCAAGAGCCCACACGCGCCCAGAAGCGCCGGCCTTCGCAGAGCCCGGACGAGACCCCGTCGCCGGCTAGGGGAGCAAAGGGTGGACGGAAGCGGCGTACCAAGCGCAGCAAGGCGACGGTGATCGAGGACAGCCAGGAGGACGACGCGGCTGCGATGTAGGGCAGGGACGGGAACGGGAGGAAGATGTCGGCCATGTATGAATAAAGTCTGCATGTATAGATTAGGACGAGTGCACACAACACACGACTGCACCGCGCAAGCAATGGGAAAGGGGGAGAGTGCACGAGACTGGACGCACCGGACAACATAGGACGAGTTCCTTCTTAAGTAGCTCTTTTTCTTTCTTTATATCTTACTAGGTCCCTTTTAACTAGCTTTTACTTTCTGCTTATATAAGTTACTAGTAACAACGAGGACGATAATAATAATAACTATAAAGAAGACAAAGATAACCCTAACAAGGATAAGGACGACTATAAGGAAGAGGAAGAGGACGACAACGACGACTTGTCTACAAAGGCACTAGTGGCCGAGCTGCTTGAACGGCTCTTTAGCCTACTTATACTCTTTTATACAGAGGCTAAAACAAACGGTCGGCCAGCCTCTATGCTTCTAGTTTTTTACAGCGGCGTCCTTGGGTTTACAACCGACTATCGCAGTTTCCTCCCAGCTCGCTCTTACACTTCCCACCTTTCTGCGTTAATCTACATCCAACGCCTCTTGTTTCTTAAATACGTCCTCCCAGCTAAAGCATACCCTCTGCTTGGCATTCGCTGCCGACTACGCACTAACCGGCTCGAGCTTCTAAGACCTATACGGCAAAAGTATATGGTCTTTAGCTGTCAATCGGTGCTTGACGAGTTTTTTAGTCTCCTGGCGTATGGCAGAGCCATAGCGCCCTCTAGCACACCGGCTTTACGGTGGAGCAACGACGGCCAGTCGGTAGGATACAATGATGTTTTGTCCATCAGCATGGAGGCATTTCGACGCCTTCCGGCGCTCATGCTTGAGGAGGCAAGCCGGCTTTGTTTTGAGCTAATGTACGAGTGGGAGCCACCGGTTGATCTAGGGGCGGTCTAGGACAGCCTCTCCAACAAAGAACACGACTTCTCTTTTGTAAGCCATCCGAAAAACCAGCTCCAAAATGCATACGTCCAGCTCTCTGTTAAAGCTTGCACAAGCCAGTCCAACAGCCTCTTTAGCAACGGCAGGTGGAGGCAACAGCAAGTACAGAACTATTGGAGAAAAGACGAACGGCTTAGCGAGATCCTTGCGGCCTTGCTGTATATAACGGGCGGCGGCCAGCCGCGCAGGCCTGACCTTCTCAGCCTACGGCATCGAAACAGCGGTACGGCGCCTAAGGTAGTGTCATGGAACACGTTGTTTGAAATAAACCGAAAAGAGTCAGACCAGGAGCACGTTCGACCGTTCTATTTCCGGCATACGAAGCAAACGCAAAAAGAGATATATGGGGATATACCAGCAGTTGCTGTCGTACATTGTGCGGTGCTGGTCTATTATAGACGACGCACTTATTTCCTTGAATACTATTATAAACATGGAGACTATGTCTCTTATAGATGACGGACAGCAAAGCAGCATGCGGACTGAACTGACCTTGGCTGAAATAATGGAAACGCGGCTTCTTCGCGTTGATCTCGGAGCCAGGTCTCGAACCGATCCCTTCCAGCGCTGGATACACCAACAGCTGCGCAAACTTCGATTCTAGAGCATGTCTAGGATGGTGGACAATAACGCAGAGGCGCGGAGTCGAAAGCGCTCCCCGTCCCTCCGGCCCTCGGTCCTTTGTGCCCCCTATCGTAGTGGATTCGTAGCAGCTATCATCACAATACTATCTCTAGTAGTCCCACTCGCGTTCTTTCACAACAAGTGGGCGCG
>NW_014040761.1:0-617 GCF_000143105.1 Grosmannia clavigera kw1407 | reverse complement strand
TGTCTCTTGACGTTGTTTGCGCATTAAGAGGCAGGGCCGTACCCTTTCGGTGTTTGAATACTTATTCAATCCACGTAACATCCGACGAAAAGACCGGATTTTTTGATCTTACCACAAACTGGAGGAAAGATGAAATGCCTTGTGGAAAGATTAAAGTGTATTCCATCGCGCATGTCTCATTTTTACTGGCTTGAAGGCAGCTCGGTGCCTCCTTCCCATCCCATGGGGAGAGACCGCGCAAGGCCATGTCACGTGGCGATTACATAATTAATTCATGCTCGGTGCCCCCTTCCCATCCCATGGGGAGAGACTGCGCAGTGCCATGTCACGTGGCGATTACATCAGCACCTCCCAGTCAGTGCCTCCTTCGCATCCCATGGGGAGAGAAGGGCCGGTCGCAAGTCAGTGCCTCACTCCCATCCCATGGGGAGACTCTACGCAAGCAGTGTCACGTGTAGCTAGCGTCACGTGCTGTATTATATAAGCAACTTCGACTTAGTGCCTCCCTCCCATCCCATGGGGAGAGACTGCACAGGGCTATGTCACGTGAAAATTACATCAGCACCTCCCCCAGTCAGTCGTCCCTTCCTTCGCACTCCCGAGGTAGGGGGAAGGAA
>NW_014040762.1:0-522 GCF_000143105.1 Grosmannia clavigera kw1407 | reverse complement strand
TGTCAAGCATTGGAATCCGCCACACTGTGGCCCTTCCGCCCCACTTGGCCGTACTGGCCTGTAATTGGTCAGAAGGCACAAAAGCGGGGCCTGACACTAGTATTAATACGGATCCCCAGAAGGGTCGCGATGTATCTATTTCTTCCCAAGTACACAACACTCTTTCGCCCACACTAGACCCTATTCAGCCTCCTGCTCCTCACAGTGCATCACGTTATATGACCGCTACGTATAGCCTCCCTTAACATTCACACAATGCTTGGCATAATGTACATAGTGTTGATTATGTATTAGGCTATTGTGTTGTCTAGTTTCTCTAGCGTGTCTGCAAACCCTCTCTCTAGACGGTAGCAGAATCGATCAACCGCCTTCTTTTCCTGTTTTGGTTTCATTTTCTCCATTTCGTCAAAATGTTGTGTTGTAGTTGGTAAAGGAGAAGGTGTATTGTTGGAAATTGCTCTAATTCCTTTGGACCTAAGTCTATGAACAATTCTGCAAGTCGCCGTGTCACGTGCAGTGACA
>NW_014040763.1:0-4197 GCF_000143105.1 Grosmannia clavigera kw1407 | reverse complement strand
CCGTCTTCTTCCCGCTCTAGCATGCGCCCCTCCTTGCGTTGCTCGTTGTCGGACTACCACGTACGACCGTAGCACTTCCTTAGCCTGTCGCCCTTCCTTGTCGTGTCTGCTGCGCAAGGTCTAGCAGCCTGCATAGCTGCCCAACATGTATTACCCCGCCACTAAACCCTTTCCGCTAGTCTATTCCTTTAGCGTCGCCTCTCTCTCCTCTCTATCCATCCGGTCGTGGTAGTGCTTGCATCCTACCAATGCTTCTGCAGTATATTATCCCTTTTGTGTGCCTTGCAAGCCGATATTTGAACCACGTAGCTGCCTAACTCGGTTAAACAATTCTTTTATATCTCCTAGCTCCTCTACGGCATATGCAAATGTTGGCCCGTGTCGTACGTCTGCAAATATCATGCGCTCTTAATCCTCCCTCTGCCTTAAACGTCTCCTATAGCCACGACTCGCAGCTTAGTAGTAACGTTGCTGACAGCAGCATTAGCACTACAAATCGCCGTAATTGGCTTAGCTTGCTAAGCTACGCCCGGTACGACAAGTCTATAATTGCTGTGTTATACGTGTCTAGCACGGTCCGCCGCAGCCGCCCTTCCTAGTGTAGTCTATTGGCGTACGCTAAAAACTCTTCCGTGCACGCTGTCTTGGCATCCACTATTACCAAGTCTACTAGCCACACCTTTGGCTCTCTTTTTTGCCTAGTAACTATACGCAGCTTTCTGTGAAGGTTAAAGGAGGCTATACGTGGCAGTTATATAAAGTAATGCACTATAAAGAGTAGGAGGCTAAGTAGGGTCGTATAAGCAGAAAGTGTTATGTACAAAGGAAGAAATAGATATATTGCGACCCTTCTAGGGGTCCTTATTAATACTACTAATATACCCTGCTTTTATTCCTTCTATTTAATCATAGGCCCTTACGGCCAAGTGGGGCGGAAGGGTCTACAGTGTGGCAATGCTTGGCATAATGTACATAGTGTTGATTAATGTATTGGGCTATTGCGTTGTCTAGTTTCTCTAGCGTGTCTGCAAACCCTCTCTCTAGACGGTAGCGGAATCGATCAACCGCCTTCTTTTCCTGTTTTGGTTTCATTTTCTCCTATTTCGTCAAAATGTTGTGTTGTAGTTGGTAAAGGATAAGGTGTATTGTTGGAAATTGCTCTAATTCCTTTGGACCTAAGTTTATAAACAATTCTGTAAGTCGCCGTGTCACGTGCAGTGACATAATCAACCTTTACTAAGTGCGCACAGTCTGGTCTTCAGTCAACCACCCCACGAAATATCACCACTAGATCTTCTAAAGGCCTTAGAGCTTACTACGATACGTGCAACTGGTCCGGACGTATATCCCACAAGGATTACCGTACGGGTCTTACACTGGCGCTCGCGCAGTTGCGCGACAGACTAGTGGTGCACGGAGTAGAAGCCACAACATCTTACTGCATTCATACAATTTGTGCTCGGGGCCTCCGTCACATCCCATGGGGAGAGACTGTACGCCGTTTAGTTAGTGCCTCACCGCCATCCCATGGAGAGACAGCCAGTGCATGCCATGTTACGTGCGCTCTTCTCAAATTTAATTCAATTCAGGAATTCCTACTACTCGGTGCCTCTCTCCTATCCCATAGGGAGAGAAGGGCCGGTCGCAAGTCAGTGCCTTGCACCCTAACGCATTTGCCAGTGCATCTCTATACCTTCGCCAACGGCAATATACCACTCCCCTTTCTTCTGCCTTCATGCACGAATCCATCCCCTTCACCACCTCTACTACCCGTTCTAGAAACTCTAGCTCTGTCCTAGCCTTGGCGATTTCTACCGTATACTGGCAGTTTGCCTTTTCTGTCCAGTCACGCACTAGAGTTATGTTTTCAGCAAGCGCTACCTGCTGAAAGCATGTTTTTACCAGTGACGGCAGCATCGCTGTAAGCCATACTACCGGCTTTCCAAACCGGTATACACTCACCACGCTTTGGAGTCGTGTCCGGTATCGAACATCTGTCATGATTGTGTGACACTCGTCCACAAACACCCGCTGTAGCTGATTGGCCTTGACCAGCCTGTCTGCATACGACGTAAACTCTATCCCACTTACCACGTCTGCGCTGACTATTACTAGTCGAGCCTGTATCGCCCTTCTGTCGCTTATCCCAGGCACAAACCGGACGCAGTCGATCCCCATAACTTGGGCACGCTGCACCAAGTCGTCCATCAACGCCACAAATGGCACCAACACCACGCTTATCCCTGTGTTTGCAAGCACCGCTGCTAGACTCTTGCCTGCCTTTATCGGCAGCACGCAGATTCCCGTCTTTCCTTGCCCAAGCCTAAGCACCATCTCCATGCTCATATGTTGAGTTTCGCTTTTCCACCAAGCCCCTAGCCCAAACAGCTTCTTCAACCCGGCCACCATCTCTTCTTGCTGTCTCCTTAACACCATGCCTGTATCGGCGGCTCTTTGCTGTTGCTTTCTCTGTGGTAGCTTTGGACGTTCTTAACTCTTGCTTGTTAAAGCCTGCTCGTCGTCCGCAAAATGCACGGTATTGCGTTTTCTTTTGTTGTTGCGGCTGCTGTCTATTTTTTCTCTACTCTTATAAAGCACATTGCCTTCCTTTGCGTCACCTTTGCGTAGCCTCTCGCTGTTTTCTGCATCTAGCGGGTTTTCTTCTTTTGCTAGCACTATTTGCAAGTTGCTTGCTGGAGCCGCCTTTTCCTGCGGTGTCGCGTTGGCTGTATTTACTATCAGGATTTCGTCAATGGGCCATTACTCCATGTTTGAAGCTGCACGTGAGAAAACCGTTGTTCGCTTCCTTGGTGATTTTTTGCAGCCCAGTGACAGTCGATTTGCTCATGCAGTTTACTGAAGAACCGGCATTGTGTACAAGAAAACCCTGCGTACACTGGCAGTCCATCAGTCACCTCCTCTCCATCCTTAGGAATCGGTCCGCCAATAATTGGGTTTAGCCCTGTCAAACGTCGAAACTTGTGAATTAGTTGCTTGAGCATCATCCCTCTCATACGGTGCCGTCGAAAATGTCGCTCTATCCCGTCACCAGGCGGTACTCCTATTCTACATTTTCGGCAGATTAATATTTGGTATTGTTAATTAAGATAAATCCATTCGTCAACGTCCGTGTCGTCTGTACTTAAGTTGTCCATTTTTGTCTTTTTTGTATATGGTTTCTTATCTTGTCTTGTTTTTTTTTTCGATTTTTACTGTTGTTGTTCTTGCTTTTCTTTCCTTTTCTTTACTGCTTTTCTTGCTTGTTTATGTGTACGAGTACGGAGTAGGCCGGTTGTGCATTTGTTCTGTAAGAAAAGCACAGACCACAATATTTTTAATGGGTCGCACAACTGCTACCCAATCAAAACCTTTTCAGTGAAAAAGTCATAGTGACTCCTGTTTATAACCACTCTGTTTACCTCGACCATCCTAATGTCTATACAGGTCTTCCTATACGCATCCGTGCAAATGCTTACACAGATGCCCCTCTCTACACTCACCTGCCGGCACCCACTCCATTCACCGACCCAATAACAGCACTGCCGTCGTCGTTCTTGGTTGTCTTCGTCCACCGCCCGCATCCTATGCCCGCTATGACATCCAACATGGCCGACGCGCTCCTATACGGAACTCTAATTAATTTCGAAGTAGCTGATCCGTTAACGGGGCGGTAAGTTACCTATCCTTGTTGTCCTAACAACAAGGATAACACGGGCTAAGAAATATATTATATTGCGGCCTAATACATTCTACTATTGATATCCACCCAGGGTACGAAATAACGTTAACCATTGCCTCTATTACATCCTATAGGGAGAGCATACGCATTTCCACTACGTCCGCCAATTACTTAGTTAATTAACAGTCAATGTCTCCTTTACATCCCGCGTACTTAAATACATTCATGCTTAGTGTCTCCCTCACATCCCATGGGCAGAGACTGCGATCGTTCGTTAATTGCGCCGAAAAATTTGCGATCACATGACTAGAAACGTGACATTTCTGACAAATATTTTGTTTTGTTTACTTTTATCACGCGTTCGCGCCCCCGTTTTTTTTTTCAGCCCCCCCCCCTAATCATCTTTATTCACCCTGCACCACCCTGACCCTGCACCACCCTGCACAACAGCGCCGGCGCACACCAATTGCGTTTTACTAGTATGCCAAAATGTCTAATAGTAAGTACAGCCTTTTCTT
>NW_014040764.1:0-1424 GCF_000143105.1 Grosmannia clavigera kw1407 | reverse complement strand
CCGTCTTCTTCCCGCTCTAGCATGCGCCCCTCCTTGCGTTGCTCGTTGTCGGACTACCACGTACGACCGTAGCACTTCCTTAGCCTGTCGCCCTTCCTTGTCGTGTCTGCTGCGCAAGGTCTAGCAGCCTGCATAGCTGCCCAACATGTATTACCCCGCCACTAAACCCTTTCCGCTAGTCTATTCCTTTAGCGTCGCCTCTCTCTCCTCTCTATCCATCCGGTCGTGGTAGTGCTTGCATCCTACCAATGCTTCTGCAGTATATTATCCCTTTTGTGTGCCTTGCAAGCCGATATTTGAACCACGTAGCTGCCTAACTCGGTTAAACAATTCTTTTATATCTCCTAGCTCCTCTACGGCATATGCAAATGTTGGCCCGTGTCGTACGTCTGCAAATATCATGCGCTCTTAATCCTCCCTCTGCCTTAAACGTCTCCTATAGCCACGACTCGCAGCTTAGTAGTAACGTTGCTGACAGCAGCATTAGCACTACAAATCGCCGTAATTGGCTTAGCTTGCTAAGCTACGCCCGGTACGACAAGTCTATGATTGCTGTGTTATACGTGTCTAGCACGGTCCGCCGCAGCCGCCCTTCCTAGTGTAGTCTATCGGCGTACGCTAAAAACTCTTCCGTGCACGCTGTCTTGGCATCCACTATTACCAAGTCTACTAGCCACACCTTTGGCTCTCTTTTTTGCCTAGTAACTATACGCAGCTTTCTGTGAAGGTTAAAGGAGGCTATACGTGGCAGTTATATAAAGTAATGCACTATAAAGAGTAGGAGGCTAAGTAGGGTCGTATAAGCAGAAAGTGTTATGTACAAAGGAAGAAATAGATATATTGCGACCCTTCTAGGGGTCCTTATTAATACTACTAATATACCCTGCTTTTATTCCTTCTATTTAATCACAGGCCCTTACGGCCAAGTGGGGCGGAAGGTCTACAGTGTGGCAATGCTTGACATAATGTACATAGTGTTGATTATGTATTGGGCTATTGCGTTGTCTAGTTTCTCTAGCGTGTCTGCAAACCCTCTCTCTAGACGGTAGCAGAATCGATCAACCGCCTTCTTTTCCTGTTTTGGTTTCATTTTCTCCATTTCGTCAAAATGTTGTGTTGTAGTTGGTAAAGGAGAAGGTGTATTGTTGGAAATTGCTCTAATTCCTTTGGACCTAAGTCTATGAACAATTCTGCAAGTCGCCGTGTCACGTGCAGTGACATATCAACCTTTTACTAAGTGCGCACAGTCTGGTCTTCAGTCAACCACCCCACGAAATATCACCACTAGATCTTCTGAAGGCCTTAGAGCTTACTACGATACGTGCAACTGGTCCGGACGTATATCCCACAAAGATTACCGTACGGGTCTTACACTGGTGCTCGCGCAGGTTGCGCAACAGACTAGTGGTGCACGGAGTAGAAGC